>NC_134573.1:102128169-102155669 GCF_050947875.1 Dermacentor variabilis
GAGTGTCCGAGATCGCGTGCTGACCTGCCGTTGGCCCGCATCCACCCGCTTTCTCGCGCACCTGCTCTTTTCAAACGAAGGGACGTCTACACACGCGGTCTTTCTCGTCGAATAAATCATGTACCGGCTCACAACAAACCTCGCGGGATATTCAGAACCGTAAGCATGCCAGTTTGCACGAGCGAAGCGCACTTCTGAAATCACCCTCTGCGTAACCTTGTACGCTCTACAGATCAATAAGCCCATTTCATCATCATCATCATCATCAGCCTAGTTACGCCCACTGCAGGGCAAAGGCCTCTCCCATACTTCTCCAACTACCCCGGTCATGTACTAATTGTGGCCATGTTGTCCCTGCAAACGTCTTAATGTCATCCGCCCACCTAACTTTCTGCCGCCCCCTGCTACGCATCCCTTCCCTTGGAATCCAGTCCGTAACCCTTAGTGACCATCGGTTATCTTCCCTCCTCATTACATGTCCGGCCCATGCCCATTTCTTTTTCTTGATTTCAACTAAGATGTCGTTTACCCGCGTTTGTTGCCTCACCCAATCTGCTCTTTTCTTATCCCTTAATGTCACACCCATCATTCTTCTTTCCATAGCTCGTTGCGTCGTCCTCAATTTCAGCAGAACCCTTTTCGTAAGTCTCCAGGTTTCTGCCCCATATGTGAGTACTGGTAACACACAGCTGTTATACACTTTCCTTTTGAGGGATAGTGGCATCCTGCTGTTCATGATTTGAGAATGCCTGCCAAACGCACCCCAGCCCATTCTTATTCTTCTGGTTATTTCAGTCTCATGATCCGGATCCGTGGTCACTACCTGCCCTAAGTAGATGTAGTCCCTTACCCCTTCCAGTGCTTCGCTACCTATCGTAAACTGCTGTTCTCTTCCGAGCCTGTTAAACATTACTTTAGTTTTCTGCAGATTAATTTTCAGACCCACCCTTCTGCTTTGCCTCTCCAGGTCAGTGAGCATGCATTGCAATTGGTCTCCTGAGTTACTAAGCAAGGCAATATCATCAGCGAATCGCAAGTTGCTAAGGTATTCTCCATCAACTTTTATCCCCAATTCTTCCCACTCCAGGCCTCTGAATACCTCCTGTAAACATGCTGTGAATAGCATTGGAGATATCGTATCTCCCTGTCTGACGCCTTTCTTTATAGGGATTTTGTTGCTTTCTTTGTGGAGGACTACGGTGGCTGTGGAGCCGCTATAGATATCTTCCAGTATCTTTATATATGGCTCATCTACACCCTGATTCCGTAATGCCTCCATGACTGCTGAGGTTTCGACTGAATCAAACGCTTTCTCGTAATCAATGAAAGCTATATATAACGGTTGGTTATATTCTGCACATTTCTCTATCACTTGATTGATAGTGTGAATATGGTCTATTGTTGAGTAGCCTTTACGGAATCCTGCCTGGTCCTTTGGTTGGCAGAAGTCTAAGGTGTTCCTGATTCTATTTGCGATTACCTTAGTAAATACTTTGTAGGCAACGGACAGTAAGCTGATCGGTCTATAATTTTTCAAGTCTTTGGCGTCCCCTTTCTTATGGATTAGGATTATGTTAGCGTTCTTCCAAGATTCCGGTACGCTCGAGGTTATGAGGCATTGCGTATACAGGGTGGCCAGTTTCTCTAGAACAATCTGACCACCATCCTTCAACAAATCTGCTGTTACCTGATCCTCCCCAGCTGCCTTCCCCCTTTGCATAGCTCCTAAGGCTTTCTTTACTTCTTCTGGCGTTACCTGTGGGATTTCGAATTCCTCTAGGCTATTCTCTCTTCCACTATCGTCGTGGGTGCCACTGGTACTGTATAAATCTCTATAGAACTCCTCAGCCACTTGAACTATCTCATCCATATTAGTAACGATATTGCCGGCTTTGTCTCTTAACGCACACATCTGATTCTTGCCTATTCCTAGTTTCTTCTTCACTGTTTTTAGGCTTCCTCCGTTCCTGAGAGCCTGTTCAATTCTATCCATATTATAGTTCCTGATGTCCGCTGTCTTACGCTTGTTGATTAACTTAGAAAGTTCTGCCAGTTCTATTCTAGCTGTAGGGTTAGAGGCTTTCATACATTGGCGTTTCTTGATCAGATCTTTCGTCTCCTGCGATAGCTTACTGGTTTCCTGTCTAACGGAGTTACCACCGACTTCTATTGCGCACTCCTTAATGGTTCCCATGAGATAGTCGTTCATTGCTTCAACACTAAGGTCCTCTTCCTGAGTTAAAGCCGAATACCTGTTCTGTAGCTTGATCCGGAATTCCTCTAGTTTCCCTCTTACCGCTAACTCATTGATTGGCTTCTTGTGTACCAGTTTCTTCCGTTCCCTCCTCAAGTCTAGGCTAATTCGAGTTCTTACCATCCTATGGTCACTGCAGCGTACCTTGCCTAGTACGTCTACATCTTGTATGATGCCAGGGTTCGCGCAGAGTATGAAGTCGATTTCATTTCTAGTCTCACCATTCGGGCTCCTCCACGTCCACTTTCGACTAACCCGCTTGCGGAAAAAGGTGTTCATTATCCGCATATTATTCTGTTCTGCAAACTCTCATTTGAGTGGTGCTAATCCCACAGCTGTGAACAGACAATCGAACATCTGCGTTTCTCCTCGTTGCGATGCTCAGTGCGATGTTCTTCGGCCTGCGTTAACTCGTTAACGTACTTGAACCATGCATGGCATCATAGATCGCAGGTTGGCAGAGGAAACTAGGAGTTACTACGATGTCGTAAATTGCGCGGCTACAGTGACTGACTGTAGGTGAGATGGGTGTCCATACTGCTAGTGCCTTCCCCATATTTTCTCATTTCATTCTTTATCCCCTTAATGTGTTCCCCGGTATATAGGGTGCTAAACTGGAATCGCATCCGGTTTACTTACCTATCTTTCTTACTACTATCTTTTTACTACCTATCTGTCTTCTCTTTGACAAACGCTCATACAGGCAGAAACTGTTGAAGCCAATGACAGCAATAAAAAGCACGTGAAGAGGAGAGGTGTTGCTTGCTGCAGCTGGACCTAACCTCGCAAATGCTGCCGGCAATTCCTCCACCTGTGTGCCGCTTATGACCGGCGGTACATAGGGTCTGAATCCCCGTTACATTACATCTAACAACAAAACGGCATCTGGTGACACGAGGGAATACAAATGGCAAGGATGGATCTGAACATGGGCGCGACACGCTGCATGCCCGTCATCCGTTCGGCGTCGGCCCACGCGGCTTGCCACTCAACATTCTAGCGCTGTATCAAAGAGAGACTTTTGGTGAAGCTGAAGCACACTTTTCCTAAATATCCAATCTCCTCGCCGGAAGAGCCCGTGACTTCTTTTGGATGAATTTTCCAGTGGGTGCGTGCCAGGCAGACGATGATTCGTGAGTGCGCGCAGGAAGCCCAGAAGAAGCTGCCCGCAAACCTGAGAGGTGACCTGCAGTTTCTGTACGCCTTGCATCTCAACGCAACTGCCCTGGAAATTGTGAGTTTAAAACTTGCAATCACGTGATATACCATCAACGAGTACTTTCTTTCAAAATAAATGTCATTACTGCTTAAGAGGAAGCTTTAGCTCAGAAGCGCCTATCTAACACTAGAGAAATCGTTTTCCTCTGGAACCACGGTACCGATTTTGGTGAGCTTTGTTTCATTATAAAAGGGAAAGTTACATTATAGTAAGTGCATTAATTTGAATATTCAATTTAAGGCTCCAGTATACTTGAAATAATATTAAAAGGCAAATTTCTTTTAAAAACAAAACGTAATGTTTGTAACTCTATAACGTAGCAGCAAACTAACATATCAAATTATGTAAACTACTCCACCTATTAATAAAACTAAAGAGGGCGAAATCGATGTGATGCGCACTGCTCTGAAGTATACCACTAATTAGTGAGATAATATTTGAAAAATCCTTGTAAACATTGTAAAACTTTCACGTTAGCTGTTAATTCGTATATTGCATATGTAAGCTTGAGATGCTCTAATGGATGTAATTTACATAACTGCGATATTTTGTGCTTCTTCATGCTTAAATACTTCGATACTCCTTGCGGTACTACAAACATCGTGCTTCCTTACTTTTTTTCTTTTTGAAGCTTGTTCATTTCTGCAATCTTTGTGAAAAATGTGAGGTCCTAAATCAAAACTCTGCTTGCAAGAGCTGCTAAAACTTAGCTGTTTCTCTCAAATTCAATAAAATTTGTTCAACTCGGTGCAGTAGTTGTACAGCGGGTTCGGCATTTTTAAGTTCTACTTGTAGATGAACAGGTAAATTGGATTTGTACACGTGCGAAAGCTTCCTTCTAAAACCAAACAATGCTGATGTAATTTTCTCAATTAGAAAAAGTATAAACGTTCTCCTGATGGTTACAGCGGCGCTTTACTCACACATCTTTTCCGAGTCCGTACTTTTCCTACAGCCTATGTGATACAAAGTTCCTGGCATATGTGCCTGTTTTTGTTGTTATCATCGTTTAAAGGTTCTGCTTTTGATCTGTTTAAATCTTGCAATTTCTCTCTCTTTTCTTTGTATCTTGAGCGACACGCACTTCCTTTATCTCCGCTGATTAATTCTTGTCTCTACTCCACGAGACCAATCTGATATTTCAGCATAATTGAGGGAAACCAGACATTATCGTCCTTCATGATTTTTAAAAGTAAAGCAAAAAAAAATATTGCTGCAGTAAGTCCCATAAAGCACAACAAGCATATAGGCAAATACTGGTAAAAAATTTAAATGTGCTGGCTCTTTCTTGAGCTTCCTACTATCATGCTTAAGGGATCAAATGTTTTTATCGGTCGGAATGCCACAGTTGCAAACAGACCACGTGATGCCTTCTAGAAAAAGAAAGAAGACTCTTAATGCGACGCATGTTATCACACGCTTCGAAACGGCTACAGTTAATCATTCGAAACACATTACTGTCTGATGAACTGTAACAGAATATTGTTCGTTAAACAGCATTCACGGTAAGGACTGACACGTTTCCTGCTTGCTCTTTTTCAGTACCTCTCTTGTGCAGAACGCGAAGAAGACACTATAGTGGATGGGGTGAGTGATTTTGTTACCGCTATGAGCGTGGCTAATTGGCGCAAATAACCGTGATTAAAAAAAAACTGTCGTGATCAGACAAGAAACTGCACCGCGAACCTGATCACTGCTGCGCCTTACATGGCTAATAATGGTCAGCGCCGATGGGCAAGAAGCGCCAAGGAATGCATATGGTTCCGCGAGCTCTGAGGAGTTCAGTGTAATAAACAAGACTGCGTCTCCTTTTGCGAAGACGCTCTCTCGTGAAAATTCGTACGACTTGTCGATGGTGGGACAGCATTTCGTAGCTTCGCACGATCCTATAGCAGTTCTAGGGCATAAAATATACCGAACTAAACTATCCCGGCCCTCTGCTCCACTTTAGCACATGCTGCGGTAGCTTAGTGGATAAGGCGTTGTGCTGCTGAGCTCGCGAGGTCCTGGGTTCGATTCCGGCCGCGGTGGCCGCATTTCATTGGGGGCGAAACGCAAAAAAAAAAAAGAAAGCAACACTCGTGTACTTACATTTAGGTGCACGTTAACGAAGCGCAGGTGGTCCAAATTATTACGGACTTTTCCGCTACGGCTTCTCTCATAATCGTATCGTGGTTTATGCACATAAAACACAAGAATTGAATCTAATTGCTCTGATGTAGGTTATGAAAGTGGTCGTGAGAGCAAACATATCCAAAAAAGTAACAGAATATTGGAAATTGCCTTGTCCACGTTGCAATTTGCCACCTTTTTCATAAGTAGACGCAAATGTCTCACGAAACCTGACTGAATTGTGCGCTGTTACGTGATCTGGTACGTGTTCGAAATAAACAAACGAGCACCACATTAGCAAGGAGGAGGAAGGAAGGACACAAGACAGGTGCCCACTTGTTTAGAAGTTTTATGAGACGTCTAGTGGATGTCTGTAAATAACCTACTCAGAAAACGGCTCCTGCCTTGAACGAAGTTTTCATTGTGTGCAGGTGAGAGGGCAGCGTCAGAGGAAAAGTGCCATTTCTGCAATAATAATAGCAAATGAATGGGCTAGCAGGAAATACATTTGGATGTAGGGGAGCGCTGTAATGTGGTGCGGAAGTATAGAGAAGTAGACAGGAAAGACTCTCACATTCAACTGAGGTTTATTGAAAATAATTCTACTTCGATCATTATTACGCAGGCGCTGACAAAATGACATTGTCATTTGACATGACATGACATTGAATAAAATGACATTGAAAGTAAAAATCGGGGTAAAAAAAAGTAGTAACGCGAATACAAAGACATTACCGCAGAAACGCCCTAGTGGGTCTTGTCAGATAATGCTTAAGCATTATTTCCACTCACGCAACGTACGATTGATCGCATGGACGAGTAAAGCACACCGCGGCGTGTCAAGGATGACGCAATGTGCGGCAAGTATTGCAGCAAACCATTGCAATTACCCAGATTGTGAGCCTAACTAGTCGGAACTCATCTTATCGAGAGAAATTAATGTAATCGTGAGTAATCTGAAGTAGGGTTGAGCAATATATTATGAATAATTTTATTACCCTTATTAATATTGATTGAGCTTAAGTTAGCTAATCATAATTAATATTAACTGAGCTTAAGTCGTTCTAATTACTAATAAATAATCCACATTAGCCTTAATGGGTTTAATGGCAACTTACTGAAATTCGACTTAATCCTAAGTACTCTTAATCATTCTTGATTTGGTGTGCATAATGCTGTCTGAATTAGGTTTAATAAATTAATTACTTATTGCGGCAATTGTAGTGACCTGCTTTATTTCTGCACCGAATTTATGGTATAGCCAACTCTATAGCATACTTGTACCAACAACTGAAGTGGCCTGCTTTCTTTTTGCATGGACTGTATGGTATGGCCGACTGTATGGTGTACTGGTGTGAATTGTAAGAGTCTTCTTCATTCTATACTAAATGTACAATATATTTATTTAAAAAATTTAAACTGTGTGGTTTAACGTGCCAAAAGCACTTTCTGATTATGAGGCACGCCGTAGTGGATGACTCCGGAAATTTCGAACACCAAGGGATGTTTAACGTGCACGTAAATCTAAGTACACGGGTGTTTTCACATTTCGCCCACATCGAAATGAGGCCGCCGTGGCCGGGATTCGATCCCGCGACCTCGTGCTCAGCACAATATATTTATTGTTGAGGCACTTATAGTAATCAGCTTCCTGCACCGACTGTATGGTATACTTGTCGTGGCAACTGCAGTGGCCTGCTTTCTTTCTGCACCCACTGCATGGTATAATTGTGGCGGCAACTGTAGTGGTCTGCCATATTCCTGCGTGATATAGTTACTTGTTGTGGTAAGTGTACTATCTTCTTTCTATTTGCGCTTACTGTTGCGGCAACTGTAGGTGTTCTATACGCTTTCCTAAGTAAAACTGAATGAAATATTTCATACTGCTTACATAGGCATCGATTTATTGCGGAAACATGGCAGCGATACTTGTTGCGCCGACTGTAGTGGCCTACTTTCTTTCTGTGCCGACTGCGACTGTAGATGTTCTATAGTCATAATCATAAATCTCAGTAGTAATACGTGGTTATAAGTCATTGTCATATACAGAGTATCCCACGTAACTTGAGGCAAGAATTTCAAAATGATATGCGCGTCGGAAGCGAATTTGAACCGAACGCATATTATGTGCACTGGCCTATAGTAAATGAGGAAGTTTGTTGTTATCCACATGACTCGCTCATTAAGATTAATTACCCAACATTTTAATTATTGGCTGAGGACCACAAGTAGGAAACGCAGACTTGTAGAGCACCTTCAGAAACCACCGATCGAATTGTTTCCTGTATACGATACGTCTCACGTAGCCTTTTTTTTTCCGGTTTGCAAAGCAAGCCCGCAAAATATGAAGAAAGCCACGTGACGGAGCGCTTGCGCAGTGGTATCGTGCTGTTCTGAAGCGCGCATTCGGTTAACATGGCCAACTTCATTGTGTCCGGCGACGGGGAAGCAGCAGGGCGATCTGTATCTCCTCGGCAGCCATCGGCCAGCAGCATGTATTTGCGCCGTCATCCGAAGAGAACCGCCGACCCAGCTGTCTACAACTATCGTGACGCCCTGCCTATATGACGACGCGATTTTCCCAGCATTCGAGGTCGTGGGCCACGGACAATTCTAGGCTATACGCTTATAATAAGGTGCTAAATCGGGCTGTGTGTTTTTCTTGCTTGGTGGCCAACAGCGCAACATGTAATGTTGCACATTATGCAATGTCTAGTAGATGGCCGTTAGGTTCTTTAGTTCACGCGTTGAGACCTTACCTTCATCTAAGCTTTCGAGTACGAGGACACATGCCGGGGGCTCACCTTCACCTCCGTCTCCGGAGGCCTGCTGTGGTAGTCTGGTGAGAGCATCTGAGTTTAGCAGTTGTTTCCCAGGAACGTACTGAAGCTTGTATTTGTAGCATCCGAATTACAATGCCCAGCGCTGAATTCGCGCACCTGCCATGATCGGTGTCTGCCAGTCAGGTTTCAGCAGGCGCACGAGTGGTTGACGATCCGTGAACAACGTAAATTCACGACCTAGAATATAGTCCCAGAATTTTGCAACTCTGAAAATCAGTGCCGACGTTTCACGTTTTAACTGGGAGTAGTTCCGCTCTTCTTGGGTCAGTATCCTTGAGCGAAGACCAATAGGTCTATGTACAGAGGTCAGCACTCATGACCAGAACCGCGGAACGTCGCGCTGGGGACTGCACGAGCGCCATCTGCAGTTTGAAATAAGCCAAATCTGAGCATGCGCGGCGCCAATGATGCGGCGGCATTGCATTTTTTTATCCTTGTTTATCGCTGGGGCTGCAACAACTGCTTTGGCCGTCAAAAGCGCTGTCAAAGGTGTAGCGCAAAAAAAAAAGAAGAAAACGCAGCGAATCGTTCTTCTCGGCGCCCGATTCAATCTATGCTGCAAGCTTTTCTCTATTCGCGATTTCATTTTTTCCGGCAGCAGATTTGCACCTGTTTGTCAGCTGAATGAAGTTTTCAGCGGTTTTTCGCGGCAGCCTACTCGGAAGCGGGTGCTTAGCCGCTCCTGAATTTAGCTTTCGGAAGATGAGCGAGTGATCCAGCTTCTGTAGCAATGCCTATATATTCTTTATGAGACGTCAATAACAATGGCAGCGCGCTTGACACTCAAAGAAAGAAAAGCCATCATGATGATGGGACGCACGATGACTCAAAGAGCTATATCGGCGGTTACGAGACGTCCATTGGCAACTGTTAACGGAGCGCTCCAAGATTTTTACAAGGAACCTCGGCTTGCTGATGTTGCCCGTCGTCGACCAGAAAGGGCTGCAACCGATGAAGAGGACCGACTTATCGTAGCAGCGTCTGTTGAAGACCCCTTTCTCAGCGCCTGGGAAATTCGGGATATTCTAGGATTGGAGGCTTCCGCGCAAACCGTACGTCGCACGCTTCATTCAGCCACGATAAAAAGCAAAATTGCTGCGAATAGGACCCAGCTCGAAGAAACGCACAGGGATCAGCGCATGGACTTCGCTTCCGTTGTCCAAAACTGCACACCAGACAAGTGGCGGGCCGCTGTGCTCAGCTATGAAGCTACCATCTGTACAGGCTGGAACCACACGCAACGTATGTAGCGTCCAGAGAGCAGCCCGTAATATTGGTTCTCTAGCGCGTGTTATGCTGCAAATATTCTATTAGCGCGCAACAATTGTCCGCCTAATGTTCTAGACCGAAAGAGAGAGAAAGAATTAGTGAGTTCTTTTATGAAAGACAACGATTACATCCATGCTAACAGCGAGACTTAGGTTTAGCACTAATTAGGGCAACTGAATAAAATGTCACAATAATGACAATATATGTGTTTATGTTGTACTTAGGCTTGAGGATGGTAATTCCGATGTGTATGCCTCTGTACAAGAGTATTGTAGCAACGTTAATGTAATGCTTGTCATTCGAGCTTCTTCAAATGGCGCGGCTTATCAGTGCTCAAGGCAATCTTTTTATTTATTTGACAAGTACGGTTCATCACGAAGGAATGACGAAAAATACGTATGAAATGTTCGCTCCAGTGGACGCACGTCAGTCACCGTGTGGGGAGCAGCAAGTTATCAAGGCCTAGGACCGCTCCACAGGCTTCAAGGACGGATGACGGCGGCAGCCTACACGAACATTATACAAAGGGTCCTTTTACCTTACGTACTGGACAGAAAGTGGTAGAGTCCAAACCGACTCTACCACTTTCAGCAGGAAGGGGTATCTGTCCATACAACCATTAAAGTTTGAGAGCTTCTTGACAGCTAGCCTCGGCGTAATGACCTTAGACTGCCCTGCCAGAAGCCCAGACCTCAATGTTATTGAAATCATATGAGGTTTAATGAAAAAAGTCTTGCCAAACAGCCTGGCCTGACAAGATGCAATTCAGGCGATCTGTGGGGCACTGTTTAAAAGGAGTGGGTACGTCTGCGAAATGAACCCACCCTTGTAGACCGCCTTTACGAGGGTCCCCCTGCGAGAATTCAGAGCGTACAGCTGTCTGGCGGAGCTGCAATGCCATATTAGTTTGCCTCACTGCAATCTTCTGTGGCACCAATGACCAACGCTACGACGAGGGTTCTGCAGTGGCTAAGTCACCGCTTCCTGGAATTTTGCAGTACTGTCAGCATTGACAATTTTCACTCACGAAACGCACAAGGAAATGCTTCCGCTTACCACTCATGTATATTTTGCTTACATTTGACAGTGCTTTTGAGGCACCTATATGTGTTGATTTCAATAAATCTCCTAAGTTCAGGATATCTCGGCGGCATTTTTCTGTATGTGTGACCAAAGCCTACAATTATTCGCAATTAACTGCAAAATCCATGGCGCAGTGCGCAAGATAGTCGTGTGACGCAATGGCGATATGATGATACCGTGAACGGAGAATGAGCCTGCAGTACAAGGGTGCCGAGTCGGGCGATTCCACATGTTTCTTTTTTCTTTTCGGTGCTACAACGTTTACAGCGCTTCTAACGGCCACAGTAGTTGTTGCAGCCACCGCGATAAACAAGGAGAGAAAATGCAAGCGAGGAGCGTCGTTGGCGCCCTGCATGCTCCGATGTGGCCTATTTCAAGCTGTAGATGTCGCACTCCCTAGCGCGACGCTCCGTTATTCTAGACATGAGTGCCGACCTCTGTACGTTGTTCACCGTGTAAAACAGAGCTGCCCCCACCCCGAGTGACGACGCATCGCTTTCTAGCTTGAGTTGATATGTAGGGACCAAATGCACAAGAATTCGAGCATTTTTTGGACTTTGCTTCATCGAACGCAGCCTCTTGCGGTGCTTTCCACTGCCACCGCGCGTTCTTTTCCAATAGATGATACAGTGGTGCTAGAGACGTTGACATGTCTGGCAAAAATTTCGCAAAGTCAACATTCCGATAAATGTGCGCAGTTCTGTAACATTTTGTGGATAAGGTGGGCGCATAATAGCTTCCACGTTTTTTTTTCCGTTAGATGGAGGCCCTTGTCATCAATGCGGTGTCCGAGGTAAATGACTGCCGATTGCCGAAATTTGCAGGTGCCTTATAGCAACTGAACGCCGTGCTCCCGAAAACGCTCTAAGAAGACTTTCTATCGCTCTCCGTTACCGCGTTTCTTCTTGGACACGATTAGATTATCAAGCTAAGCTTGAACGCTGGTTAAACCACTAATAATCGTGTCAATATTTCGCTGGAAAATTGACGGGGCAGATTGTATTCAGAACGGAAGCCGATTGTAGCAAATAAGTCGTTGTGCGTATTGATTACGCAAGGCTTGCGCGCGGTTTAGTCTATACGCACCTGACTATAAGCGTTTCGCAAGTCAATGGTGCTGAAACATTCACCTCCCCTTAAAACTGCGAACATATCCTCGATTACGGCAATAGGACACTTTCTGACTGCGCAAAGCGTTGTCCAATCCGAATAGCCGACTGGTGATAAGACGCCAAGGGAAACGAGCCGGTCCAGCTCTAAAGCTACCTTGTCGCATAAAGCATAAGGAAGGGATCTCGCCTAACAACAATTCGGCATTGCTCCATCTTTGAAGTGCAGGAATTTTGGAGAACCATTCGTTAAGCTGACCTCCGAGGTGAAGATGTCAGGGTAGTTGTGTTTTCTGGGGTTCATACGGCCACGAAGGTTCCATGGATGGTGCCTTTCCAGGTGCTGGGAGAAAGAAAGGGTCCGAGCGATGTTCAAGAGATGAAAAGAACCTTCTAAAACAAAAGTACCTGATGAAGTTTTACAAAATCGGCTCCAACTACAGAAGTACACTACTTGCTAGTGTCGTTGCATGTCCTAGCCTCTCTCCACTGCTTCTTATGCCGTTTATTTCCCTCTTCCACTCGTCGAGAGAATTCACTGGCCAATCACAGACGTCGGACAGTTCACATTCTATCCCGGTCCCAACGTCCCAGCTTTTCGCAGTACTTCCACATTTTCGCCGAACCTCTTGCCTCCCAAGTCCAACCATTTCGTCGGTTCTCTTATCTTCGATGTTGCACAATACGAGGCAACCAGGTGGCAAACCGTGAACCCGCCGTTTACGTCCTTTTCGCGGAAGTTCTTGACAGTGACTTTATCATCAAATAGTGGCTTCTACATGACGGTCCATCTGTCAGGATCTGAAGACCGGCCTTCGCGGCAGTCGGAGGACGACGTTGTTCTCTTGAAGTGAGCTGTCATTTCTGGGCGTATGAAAAGCCGAAGATCTGGAACATGACGGCTTGTCCGTAAGACCAATTTGACGCTGAATGAGTTGACTTGAGTGAACGATGAGGCGTGACCAGCACCCGTGACAGCTGCATGTCTGCTGGTGAAGCTTCCTTTGCTCCGAGGGATCACCAGGCACAAAAGCATCCCCGCCGCCAGATGGTGCATCGCGAGGAGGAGTTGTTGGATGCAGCTTGGCCGGCTTGATACCTGCATTGCTCGAAGCCACAGAGCCGCAGCTTCCAAGAATGAAGATAGTCTGCCCAAAGGCTTCTTGATAGGTGTGCTCTGACTGGACTGCATGAATGCTAGATGACTAGCTCCAAGGCGCGAACTTTGACAGCCACAGACAATGCCGCAAGCGCCATATCCAAGCCACTACTCTGATTGTCAGACTAAACAAATTAAAATGATCCGACAACCCCATATCTAAAGAAAAACTTTGAAAAACAAGGTTCACGTTGATCTGGACATGCACCAAGAAACTTCCAATTATGTGTCCTCGCAAATAGACACAAACGGAGTTTATGTAATGAAGCTAAGTGATCATGAATAAGAGCTTCCACAGATTAGGAAAGCGAAGGAAGAACTGGCCTTCAGTAATTCACAGTCCGTAACCCTTAGTGTAAGAGAGCTTAATAGTCACTACATAAAGCCAGAATGCCAAATAAACAAATAGGAAAACCATCTACAAGCCTTAAGACGTTCTTAAATTGACCCAGAAAGTCTGACTTATTCCTCCTTTCTTCTAGCGCACTTCTTGATTGTGGTACTGTAAAGGTACGCTCCATCCGAGTAGGTGGCCGTATTTATGTGACATATCTTTACATAATACCACGCAGCACTATTAGAATAAATCACCAAAACTAGAAAATTATAAAAAAATCTTCAAAAAGGTCGGGTGAACTACCCAAACCAAGTCGCAATGAAAATTAAACAGGCTTTTTATCTTCAGGCTACATATCCGTCTAACTAAAGAAAATGAAAACACTGACAGTTTTCTTTCTCGAGCGTTAAGCTGTCACTTTTCCATGAAAGTAAACATCAAACTAACTAATAAAAAACTGCCATACCAAGAGAACAAAAAGACCAACGATGTCCTCTGTCTAAGAAAAGTTTCTCAAACTTAAGCGTTCAAAAAACATTTAATCTTGTCGAAGACCTAAAAGCTCATGAACTCAGTCTACAAAATGTGCCTCTAATAAGCACCGCTGCCAAATAATACATGACTAATTATGGACTACCGCAAAAGCATAACTTATGCACTTGAAATTGACGAACTAATCTGAACCGAAAATGCCAAAACCTAAAAAAATGTGGTATTCCTTATGCTTCTCAAGCGCTCAACGCGCAACTAAGCAGAATACAAAATGAATACAAAAGTACAAAACAACTTGCAAAGCGCCTTCCTGATTTCTTTATTCTCAGGCCTCAAATGAACCCTTTAGGACGAGCTCGAGAGGGTCGCGAATTCCAGGGTTCTCGCAAGGTGCGGTCGCGAAGAAGGCAATAGCCGGTAATTTGCCTGACGTACCTCGCAGCTGCAACTTTACGACAGCAGCCTCCAAGTTCACAGACCCGAGCGCGCACTGTTCCATTATGTGCTAGGCCAGTTGCCTCTTCTCGCCCCCGCGAGCGACCACCTCTTGTAGCAGCCTGCGTAGGACGCCTCAGCATGTCCCTCTGCTTACCATGAGATGCCCACCATGTGGTTAGGCAAGCGTTACCATGCCTGAATCTTCCCAAAATTCTCTTTTTAGTGAAGTGCGTCACACCAATTCCTGATTTCTGCATACGCTTAAGCTTCGGATGTACCCTCCATTGTTTTTTCAGTCTCATGCTGGATCCTGACCTTCGCGCATTTGCTTGTGTCGTCTTGGCGCTTCGCGCGTTTTCTTCTAGACACCTCGACCGCGTCCGCTTTGCTCATATTGTTTCTCATCTTCTCTGTTTGGCCTCATTCGCACACGCACTTGAATATTCGTTATCCTCCCCGGTTCACAAATTTGCGCGGACCTATTCGAAAATATGTAGACGATTTTCTCTGGCAGGCTGGCAGAAATGGACACCTCCGTACATACTTGGCCTAACAGTCCCTCCGTTTGTTGTGCTTCTTCTGGTACACTGGCCGAAATTCCCACCTCCGTACACACTTGGCCTAACAGGCTCTCCCTTTCTTGTGCTTTTACTGGCGGTTCGCCGAAAGTACTGCCTCCGTACATACTTAGCCTAACGGGCCCTTCATTTCTAGTTTTTTTTCTGGCAGGCTGGCCGAAATTGTCTCCTCCGTACACACTAGGCAAAACGGGCCTTGCATTTTGTACATTTTCTGGAAGGTAGGCAGAATTTGCTACCTATTTACACACTTGTCCATACGGGCCCTCCATTTCTTGTGCTTTTTCTTGCAGGCTGGCCGAAATTACCGCCTCCATACATACGTGGCCTAACAGGCCCTTATTGTGCTTCTTCTGGCAAGCTGGCCCAAACCGCTCCCTCCGTAAATACTTGGCTATAACAGGCAATCTAATTCTCCTGCTTTTTATGCCAGGCTGGCCCAACTTGTCGCCTTCGTACACACTTGGTCTAACGGGCTTGGTCTATTGGTCACTTGGTCACTTGGTCTATTGGGATTTTTTCTGGCAGGCTGGCCCAAACCGACACCTCCGTACACATTTGGCCTAACGGGCCCTCCAATAATAATAATTTTTCTGGCAGGTTAACCAAAATTGCCGCCTCCGTACACATTTGGCATCACGTGTTCTCCTTTTCTTGTGCTTTTTGTGGTAGTCTGGCCGAAATTGCCGTCTTCGATCGTGTACACTTCGCCCGACGGGCCTTCATTTTCTTGTGATTCTTCTGGCAGGCTGGCCGAACTTCCCACCTCCGTACACACTTAGCCTAAAGAGCCCTCCGTTTCTTGTGCTTTTTCATGCAGGCTGGCCGAAATTTCCGCCTCCGTACACAATTGGTCTAACCGGCCCTCTGTTTCCTGTGCTTTTTCGCGCACGATGGCCCAATCGTGCCAGTTTCGTACATACTTGGCCCAACGAGCCCTTCGTTTTTTGGGCTCTTTCTGGCACGCTGTCCCGAATGGCCGCCTCCGTACACACTTGGCCTAATGGGCTCTCCATTTATTCTGCTTTTCCTGACTGGCAGGCCGAACTTGCCGCCTGCATACACACTTGCCTAACAGGCCCACCGTTTATTGTGCTTTTTATGGCAGCCTAGTCGAACTTGTCCCCTCCGTACATACTTGACCTAACGGGCCCTCCATTTCTCCTACGTTTCCTGGCAGGCTGGCAGAAATAGCCGCCTCCGTACACACTTGGCCTGATGGGCCCTCGCAGGCTGAGAGCAATTGCCGCCACTGTACACACTTCGCCCAATCGGCCCTCCGTTACTTGTGCTTGTTCGGGCAGACTGGCCGAAATTGCCTCTTTCTGTACACCTGGCATAACAGGCCCTCCGTTTCTTATGCTTTTTCTCGCAGGCTGGCCGAAATTTCCGCCTCCGAACACACTTGGCTTTATGGGTGCTCTGTTTCTTGTGCTTTTCCTGGCACGCTGGCCGACATTCCTGCCTTCATACACACTCGGACTAATGGCCCTTCCGTTTCAGTACTCTTTCTGGTAGGCTCGCCAAACTAGCTGCCTCCGTACAGGTATGGCTTAACCGGCCTTCCTTTTCTTGTGCTGGCAGGCTCGCTGTAATTTCCACCTCCGTACACACTTGGCCTAAGGGACCCTCCGTTTTTGTGCTTTTTCTGGGAGGCTGCCCGAACTGCCCGCCCCTGTATATACTTCGCCTAACGGACCCCATTTCTTGTGCTGTTGCTTGCAGCGCTGGTCAAAATTGCCGCCTCCATACCCACTTGGCCTAACGGGCCCTCCATTTCTTGTAAATTTTCTGAGGCTGGTTGAAATTACCAGCTCCGTACATGCTTGACCTAACGGGCCCTTATTTTCTTGTGTTATTTCTGACAGGCTGGCTGAAACTGTCGCCTCCATACGTACTTGGCCTAATAGGCCCTCCATTTCTCGTGCTTTTTATAGCAAGCTGGCCAAATTTTCCACCTCCGTACACACTTGCCTAAAAGGCTCTCATTTTCTCGTGCTTTTTCTGATAGGCTAAACGAAATTGCAACCTTTGTGCATACTCGGCCTAACAGGCCCTCATTTGCTTGCGTTTTTTCCTGCAGGCTGGCCGAAATTGCCACCTTTGTGCACACATGGCCTAACGGGCCCTCATTTGCTTGTGTTTTTTCCGGCAGGCTGGCCGAAATTGCTACCTGCATACACACTTAGCTTAACAGGCCTTCCTTTCCTTCCTTTTTCTGGCAGGCTGGCCAAACAATCTAGCTCTGTACACACTTGGTCTAATGGGCCCTCCGTTTCTGGTGTTTTTTTTTTTGGTAAGCCGACCGAACTTGCCACCTCTGTACACAACTGGCTTAACGGGCCTTCCGTTTCTTGTGCTTCTTCTGGCGAGCTGGCCAAAATTGGTGACTCTGCACATACTTGGCCTAGTTTACCCTCCGTTTCTTGTGCTTTTTCTGGCAGTCTGGTCGAACTTGCCACCTCCGTCACACTTGGCCTTACGGTCCCTAGGTTTCTTGCGATTTTTCGGGCAGGCTGACCAAAACTGCCGCCTCCCTAAATACTTGGCCTAACGGGCTCAGTTTCTTCTGCTTTCTTTATCAGTCTCGCCGAAACTGCCATCTCTGTACACACTTGGCCTAATGGGCTCTCCGTTCCTTGTGCTTTCTCTGGCAGGCTGGCATAACTTGCCGCCTGGGCACATACTTGGCGTAATCGGCCCTCAATTTCTTCTACTTTTTCTGGCAAGCTGGCCGAAATTGCCACTTCCGTCAAACTTGGCCTACGGGTCCTTAGCTTCTTGCACATTTTCTGGCAGGCTGGACGAAATTTCTGTCTCCGCACACACTTGGCCTAATGGGCGCTCTGTTTCTTGTGCTTTTTCTGGCAAGCTGGCCGAACTTGCCGCCGTCATACGCACTTGGCCTGATGGGTGCTCCATTTCTGGTGCTTTTTCTGGCGGGCTAGCCGATCCTGCTGCCTCCGTATACACTTTGCCTCACGGGCCCTCCGTTTCTTGTGATTCTTCTGGCAGGCTGGCCGAACTGCTCGCCGCGGTACATACTTCGCCTAACGGCCCCCCATTTCTCCTGCCTTTTCTGGCAAGCTGGAATAGCCACCCCCGTACACACTTGGCCTAACGGGCCTTCCGTTTCTTGTGAATTTTCTGAGAGGCTGGCCCAAACTGCCGACTCCGTGCACACTTAGCATAACGCGCCCTCCGTTTCCTGTGTTTTTTTCTGGCAGGCTGGCCAATATTGCCACTTCCGTCACACTTGGGCTAAGGGGCCCTCCGTTTCCTGTGCTTTTTTGGCAGGCTGGTTGAACTTTCTGGCTCTGTCCATGCTTCTACAAATGGGCCCCCTATTCCTTGTGCTTTTTCGCACAGGCTGACCGAAGTTCCCACCTCCATACATACTTGGCCTAACGTGCCTTGCGTTTCTTGTGCTTTTTCAGGCACGCTTGCTGAAACTACCGCCTACGTACGTACTTGGCCTAACAAGCCCTTCATTTCTTGTTCTTTTTACGGCAAGCTAGCCGAAATTGCCACCTCCGTACACATTTGCCTAAAGGACTCTCCTTTTTTTGTGCTTTTTGGTAGGGATGCCGAAATAACCTCCTTTGTGCACACTTGGCCTAAGGCGCACCCATTTGCTTGTGCTTTTTCCGGCAGGCTGGCCGAAATATCCGCTTCCGTTTACACTTGCCCTAATGGGCACTGGGCAGGTCATGTAATGCTCCGGTTATATAACCGTTGGACCATTATGGTTACAGAATGGATACCAAGAGAAGGGAAACGCAGTCGAGGACGGCAGAATACTAGGTGGAGCGATGAAATTAGGAAATACGCGGGCGCAAGTTTTAATCGGTTGGCGCAGGACAGGGTCTATTGGAGATCGCAGGGAGAGACCTTCGTCCTGCAGTTGACATAAAACAGGCTGATGATGATGATGATGAATGGGCTCTCCATTTCTGCTGCTTTTTCTGGCAAGCTGGCCGAAATTGCCACTTCCTTCACAGTGAGCCAAATGGGCCCCCACTTGTGCTTTTTTTGGCCGGCTGGCCGATATTTTCTCCTCCGTACACACTTGGCATAGCAGCCCTTCTTTTCTCTGGCAGGCTGGCCGAAATTGCCGCTTCCTAACATACTTTGCCTAACAGGCCCTCTGTTTTCTGTGTTTTTTCTCGTAGCCTGGCCGAAACTGCCATTTCTATACACACCTGGATTAACGGGCCCTCCGTTTTTTGTGGTTTTTCTGGCAAGCTGCCTGAAATTCCCTCTTCCGTCACACTTGGCCTCACGGGCCTCATTTTCTGGTGCTTTTTCTGGCAGGCTAGCCGATATTTTCTCCTTCGTACACACTTAGCGTAACAGGCCTTCCTTTTTCTGGCAGACTTACCGAACTATCGCCTCTTTACACACTTGGTCTAACTGGCCCTCCGTTTCTTGGGTTTCTTTTGGCAGGCTAGGCGATGTTGTCTCCTCCAGACACAGTTGGCGTAACAGGCCTTCCTTTTTCTGGCAGGCTTACCGAACTATCGCCTCTTTACACACTTGGCCTAAGGGGCTCTCCGTTTCTTGTGCCTTTTCTGGAAGGCTGGCCAAATTTGCTGCCTGCGTACGTACATGACCTAACGGTCCCACCGTTTCTTGTGTTTTTTTTTTCGGCAGGCTGGCCGAATTTGCCCCCCCCCCTGTTCGTTCTTCGCTTAGCGGGCCCTTTATTTCTTGTGCTTTTTCTGACAGGCTGGCTGAAACTGCCACCTTTCTACGTACTAGGTCTAACAGGCCCTTCCTTTTTTGTGCTTTTTACGGCAAGCTAGCCGAAATTGCCACCTCTGTATACATTTGCCTAAAAGGCTCTCCTCTTATAGTGCTTTTTCCTTTAGGCTGGCCAAAATTGCCGCTTCCGTTGACACTTGGCGTAATGGGCTCTCCATTTCTTCTGTTTTTTCTGGCAAGATGGCAGAAATTGCCACTTTCGTCACACTTGGCCTAACGGGCCCTCCGTTTTTTCTGCTTTTTTTGGCAGGCTGGGAGATGTTGTCTCCTCCATACACACTTGCCGTAAGATGCCTTCATTTTCTGGCAGGCTGGCCGAATTATCCGTTTCTGTACACACTTGGCCCAACGGGCCCTTCGTTTCTTGTTATTTTTGTGGCAGGCTGGCCGAAACTGCCGCTTCCTTGCATATTTAGCCTAACGAACCCTCCGGTTTCTTGTGCTTTCTCTGGCAGACTGGCCGAAGTTGCCGCTTCGGTACATACTTCGCCTAACAGGCCCTCCGTTTCTTGTGCAGGCTAGCCGAACTTGCCACCTCCGTAGACGCTTGGCGTAGCGGGCAATCCGTTTCTTGTGCTTTCTCTCGCAGGCTGGCCGAACTTGCCGCCTTGGTACCTACTTAGCCTAACAGTCCTACCGTTTCTTGTGCCTTTCCTGGCAGGCAGGCCGAAATACCCTCCTCTGCACACACTTGGCCTAACGGACCCTCCATGCCTTGTGCGGAAAAATCGCCTCTCTCTTCAGCAACTGGCTTCCCCTTGCTTCCGGCTACTAACATGGTTGACTTGGCACTGTGCGCAGCTGCCTCGGGAATCGTTTCATAGTCCTCTGATCCCTCCTCAACAGGGGACGTGCTCATCAGTCTGTGGGTTACCTCCCGTGTTTTAACCTGAAAGCTCTCATATTGGAGAAATATTTTCCTCGTTCAGTCACCGTTTAATGCGACCTACTCGAACAGCAATAGCTGACTTGCTCTTGCAGGCTGGCCGAAATTGCCGCCTCCGTACACATTTGGCATTTGATTAAAAGCTGTCCTGTATACGGCTTCAACAGCTTCAGGTTGTTATCGGAGTCCTGAATCGTGGAAAATACCACCAGCTTCTAACATCTCCTGGCCATGTGTCCTTTTTCTCCGCAGTTGTAACACACAACTCTATTTCACGCCTCCAACACTCGTATACCGTCAGCGGGTGCCTTCGTTTCTTGTGCTATTTTATGTGCATCACCCTCTTTCTCCTCATGCGTGCTGGGGGAATTTGAAGTATCCGATTTAAAATTCACAAGGAAAGACTTGCTACCCTTTGGCTTCCCAGAACGAAATCACGGTTTCTCGTTTCTCTGTAATCGTCGCGGCGTGCTGCGAAAACTTCGGCGTGTGCAGTAATCTTCAGTGAATTCAGACGCTCTCTCTTTTTGGCCTTTGAAGTCGTCGTGAAATGCTAGACCGAAGTTTCGGATCAAAGCCTTCTTATCCCCATCGTAGTCTCGTCCTTCCTCCTCCGACAAGCAGTTCATGAAACACTTACCTGTGCTAAACGGGATCAGCTCTGCTAATGTCTCGGTGCGCAAGTCCTAGCTGACACCCTCTTTCACACGCACTCGTTCAAAACCGGCGAGGAAATTAACTCTATCCTCGCGTGCCCTTAAAGTGTGGAGCTGGCGTCCCGCTATCTGCCATCTAAGTATGTGACATTTCCGCGCAAGCTCTTCCATCCTAAGAGCGTGCTGTTGCGCTTCCTCCTGCTCGCACCTCTCGTACATTTCTGCTTAACGCTTGTACCTTTCTGCCGCTTCACGCTCGCGGATTTCTGCTTCTCGCTTGCGCCTCACGCGCCTCTCTACTTCTTCACGCTCGCGCATCTCGCACTCCTCTGGTTTTTGCTTTCTTTCAACAGTGTTTTACCAAGCCTCGTCAGCTTCCTCAACCGTCACTTTTTTTGTGACCTTGAGATCTGCTGCTTTCATTTTTGCAGAATCCTCGTAAATTAGAAAGAGGTCCTGCGCCTTGAATGTTTCCATAGTGAATTTGTTTGCCCTTAAAATACACCCTTCCCTAAAAGTGAAATTCGCTATTTAAGGAAGGTGAATTTTCAGAACAGTGCCTAGCAGAAAACACAGACATACTCTCCTAGCATCTGCTTACTTGCGCTAGAGAATTATGGCGACATGAAGAACAATCAGGCACTAGCCACCGCGTCCTTGTCTCTACCATCAGGAAATTTCAGAATTTCTCAGTGCTCCTTCCTAACAAAATAATTTTCCTGACTTCACCGGTCCCCTCCCAGCTCCTCTCCTTATTCCGCAATAGCTCTGTTACCTTTTGCCTTTCGCAGGGCCCGCCGGAACGCCCATCTGCCCACGACTTTAGAGGAGTTCTTCGATTTGAAACTAAACGATGTCTGCAGTGCACCCTGCGTATTTCCCCACAAGTAATTCAGCCCGCAAGACACTATATTCTTGGACTACGAGACGAAATCACTAACACCAAACACCATTACCAACTGCGTGAGCTAATGAGTCTGGCGAAAAGAGAAGCAAACACGTAGCGCTTACCTCACCAATGTAACCGAAGCCGACCAATCCCATAAGCTGGGAAGCCACTGTTCTTAAGTCGGGGGTCTATGCGGCCATGAAGGTTCCACGGATAGTGTCGAGCGAGGTGCTGGCAGAAAGAAAGGGTCCGAGCGATGTTTAAGAGATGAGAAAAAGATTTATAAACAGAAGTACATGATCAAGTTTTACAAAATCGACTCCAACTCTCGGAGCACACTGCATGCTAGAGTCTTTGCATGTCCGAGCCTCCCTCCACCGCAGTCCAGATCGGCTTTTTATGTCGCTTATTTCCCTTGTTCACTCGAGGAAATTTTCCTGGCCAATCACAAATGCCGAACCGTTCACATTCTGTCCTGGCCTCAACTTGCAGCCTTCTTGCAGTACTCCCACATTTTTGCCGAACCTCTTGTCTGCAACGTCCTACCGTTTTGTCGGCTCTCTTGTCTCCACGTCCTGACATTTTGCCGGCGCTTTTTGCAACGTTGCACAATACGAGGCAACCAAGTTCCAACTGCGAACGTCCTTTCCCCGGGAGTTCTTGAGAATGACCATGCCATTAATTAGTGGCCTCTTCGTGTGTTTCCTCCACTTTTGTCTCTCTCTCGCTCTCTTCGTGACTGTCAATATGTCAGAATTGGGAGGCCGGCCTTTGCGGCAGTTTCAGGGCGACGTTCTTACCTTGAATTGAGTTGCCATTTCTGAGCGTTCGAAAATCTGAAGAACTGGAGCATGACTGCTTGTCCGTAAGACTCAGGTGACGCTGATTGAGCTGCCTTGACCGAACGATCAGGCGTTATGAGCCCCGTGACAGCTGCATGTCTGCCGGTGAAGCATCCTTCCCTCTGAGGGATCACCTGGCACAACATAGTCCGTGAAAATGGCCTTAACTTTGCAGGGGTCTTTCTCGCTCGTCTTTGTGGCTCTGCAGGCGGGAGTTACATGCAGCACCGTAGCGCCAGCGTTGTCCTGCAACGTCAGCAGGTCTCTTCGGTATAGGCTTTGCCCTTGGCTGTCGAGCACTATGAGGGGACAGTCCACGAGCACGTCTTTAAAAGCCACACGTAATGTCAGGTCGCCCAACACCGGTAACCGCCCTTCGTCGGAAGAAAACACGTGTGATGGCTTCGGGGCACTCCAATGGTTCCGATGTTTCGTGTACAGTTCCCGAGAAATGACACACACTAGCGATTGTTGGAATCGCACCGCTGGCACGAGTTGTTGGGAACTCAGCGCTGACGCCCGTTGTTGCACCTGGGTCGCAAGCCCCAATGGTAGATTTGGCCTGGCGGCCTGGGGTACAACTGGAAGCATCCGAAGGTCCCGGCAAAGCATGAGTCGACTGGTAACAACAAAACAACTTATTTATTCTAACATCGCAAAGAGTTGGCGGTCAGGTCGACCGAAGTAGAGAGACGGGAGTGCACGTTACTCAACAGAAGAAATCGGAGCCTCTTCTTGGCGTCCGAGGGCAGCTGCTTTTATACTCTCGCAGTTGAGGGCAAGAAGGAACCCCTCTATAGACGAGCACGTGACTGTGCCGCTCGGGCACAATGGGATAAGGTGGCGCAGCCGTCGTACCGGCGCCGCTGGGGCACAATGGGAAGAGAAGGTGGCTCATACGTCGTGTCGGCGCCGGTCAGACCCCTCGCTTCACAGTTGGGGGGAGCTCCTCTCCCCGGCTGCCGCGCTTCGACAAGCGTGGGCACCAATATGCACATACACTCACACACGCACATGAAGACACGTGGCATTGGAACATGCCTGGACGCGCTTGGCAGGGAGGCGTAGCGGCGGCGCCGAACGGGCCAAAATGTCTGCCGCTTTGAACGAAGCCCCGCCGTCCGTTGCATCCGCGCCGGCTTTACCGCGCGTCGTAGGCGAAACGTAACACGATCCGGTGTCGACTTCTATCGCTATATATATATATATATATATATATATATATATATATATATATATATATATATATATATATATATATATATATATATATATATATATATATATATAGGGGTTTTCTTCAAAGTTCAGCACGCAGTACCCGACGTAACATACGCAGGAAAGAGACGACGAACTTTTTGGGAGACTTCTTTTACTTAACGTTTTCGGCTGGTGGACCAGCCTTCGTCAGAGTACAGTGTACTCTGACGACTGTACTCTGACAACCACTGTACTCTGACGAAGGCTGGTCCACCAGCCGAAAACGTTAAGTAAAAGAAGTCTCCCAAAAAGTTCGTCGTCTCTTTCCTGCGTATATATATATATATATATATATATATATATATATATATATATATATATATATATATATATATATATATATATGAACACCGCCCCACATAATTGGGCGGCGAATTGGTGGGTCGAGAAAATTTTTCCGCTCTGACAACAATTTCCAAATCTTGACTTCGTCATGCTATCATTCATTGGGGTGGTTTCCGTTATAGCCAGTGAATTTGCGTGTATCGCTCTGGCAGTTCAGTTTCCGCAGTTACGGCGGCTTTAACATTTCTTAGCAATGTGTCCCCGCGATCCACAGCGACAGCAACACGCATTTTCCTATGCGCGACTGACATCATGCGTTTTGAGCTGCCACGCCTTCCGCATTCCACATGTTCCTCAGGCTTCCTGTTTTACCCTGAGGGCATTTTTCGAGCCACCTGTTTTTCAATAGAGCCTTCGGCTCGGAAGACATTTTCATATCTTCGTTCTCGGATGTTTCAGCTGAACTTGCGAGCGCTTCGACCTCAGCTAGCGTGATGTAGGCCTTTGGCAGTAGTTGCTTCTGTAGAGCAGTTGTCCGAACACCGCGCACAATGTGATCCCTGAGCACCAAATCCAGGGTACTCCAAAGCCGATCCAGTGCGTTGACAAAATTGCAGTTATCGGTTATGACGCGTATTTCGACCAGAAACTTCGGGACAAATTCCCCTTCCATCTGGCAGCGATTAAAAGCTTGAAGCTCTCCGTTATTCCGTGTCGCTTCGGATCATAGTACTCGTTTAGCATCTTGACAACTTGCTGAAAGTTCAAAGCATTTGGGGCTCGCGGTGCGACCTTCTGAGATAATACTTGCACGGTTTGCGTGCTCAGTGCTGCCACGAGCAGGGGTCTTTTGTCGAACCGGCCATTCCGTTAGAGTCAAAGAAGGCATCAACGTTAATGAGAAACGGCTACCGCTTATCTGTCCTTCGTTGAATGCACGGAGCGTGTCTACCACGTAACCATATAATGAGCGACGCTTGTCACCGAGGCTGCCTTCGCGACAGTAGGTTCCGGGTTTTCTTTTACCGAATCGGTGCTAAGGTTTTCTTTTTCTGGCATGTGAATGTTTTTATCTCAGAAGTGTGAAGTAGGGGCGGGGAGAAGGAAAGGAAAATTTACTCTGCATGCACAGGACTCAGGTAAAACGCAGACACAACATCTCCTTAACTACAAGTGTTGAAGATTAGGTTCTGCATTACGATCGTGATACATATAGCGGCAAGGAATCGGTAGAAACAACCAAGGGGCCAAAAGAGAAGAAAGGGCGCTGGCTCCAAACGGGCTTTATTTGCAGAGCGTGTCCGCTGCCATTCATTCCGTTTTTTAACGCGATAGCGTTAAGGAGCTCGTGTCGCAGAAAAGCCGGTGTCGTCGGCGTCGGTGTCGGTGTCGGCGTCGGCGTCCGTGGCGTTGGCCGTGAGCGATAAATCACGGCAGGCACTTCATAAATAAAAAGCAACTTCCAAGATGGGCTGGGTGGGAATCGAACCAGGGTCTCCGGAGTGTGAGACGGAGACGTTACCACTGAGCCACGAGTTCGATGCTTCAAAGCGGTACAAAAGCGCCTCTAGTGAACGCGGTGTTGCCTTAGAAACGAGCTGTTTCTAAGGCTCAGGCGTGCGTCGCTTGCTCAGGCGCACATTTCGTTGTCGCGCCGAACGCTGCGTTGCTCGACGCTCACCGCGTCCGATGCGGGGCGCGTAGTCGCTGCGCCGTAGCCCAATACCCCTTGGCGGGTCGACGGGAACGCTGTCGCGTTCCACTCTTGAATGCGAAGCTTAAGCGTCCTCCAATTTTTTTTTTTTTGGCAGATGGCTACACCTCTTTTCTAAGGTAAAATCAGAAGGAAAAATGATATCTCAAGATGACGGTCGATGGTAATGCGTTAGCATTCAATCAATATAGCTACCCAACGCATTGCGACCATCGGAATGAGTTATGTATGAGACGTCGACTGCAGCGTGACTCCTCTCTCGCGTTTCATTAGGAACACTGGGCGCCATGTAGCACCGCCACCTTGAAGCCTGTGCGGGGCTACCGAAACGCATGGCGCGCCAATGTGCGCGAACGCTGAGAAAAGCGTCATGCGGCAACCGGGCAACCGGGCGGCTTCGGCAGTCGAACAAAGATTTGTCAAACTACTCGTCGAAGGGCGGTATTTTGTTCGTTGACTTAGATGGATATAATCGCTTCTGCTAAATTTCGCGTGACTATAGCACAGAACGCCGAAGCACCTGCAGGCGGCAGCACTCCTGGCCCTGTGCTAAGACAGCGTGCTTGGTATTGTCATCGCCCGCTATTGCCGATGCGTCCGGGGCTAGTCACGCGAAATCTCGCTATGTTATTCTATCTCCGAAAGTGAACTTCCAGAAAGACTGCCTTAGCTTCACATGATCAGGCGCTACTGTTAATGCGTGAAAAAAGGGAAAAAATCTTCAAGAACTTTCAGGGCGATGCGTATAGTACGGAGAAACCAGCATGGCTGCCCGTGGACCAGAGGCATAGGATGGGAGGCGGCGTAAGAAGAAACGCACAGTTTAATAAAATAAAATAATGCCGGAGACATGATGAAAAAGAATGAGCAAACTACAAGCAGACGGTGCAAATTTTCGCGCAAGGCGTGCGGATTACACACAACACAAACTCTGACGCGACGCGTGGCACGAAGCCCACTACGTGGAAATGTACACTCACGAAATAATAAAAAATACCCGACACAAATGAAAAGTACACGTTGCAATAAACGCTGCGAACACTACCCTAAAAGAACATGAAAAAAATGAACACGCGGTGAATAATTCAATGAAAGATGAAACGCGATTCAAAAAGAGCCCGGCCAAAAGTTCTGAGAGCAGGTGGGAACACGAGGCTTATCTACGGCCTGCTCGCCGAGATCCCTATCTGGAGAAGCGTCGGGCTGCTGGTACCTCGCTGCCAATGATCTAGACGGACTTGTACCGTCTGCCGGTCTACCGGTGACGGCTTCAGCCTGGGAGTATCAGCCTCTCGTTGCATGACCATGCCG